>NC_087382.1:5789314-5809314 GCF_963675165.1 Halichondria panicea | reverse complement strand
CAAGCACAATCTTCATTGTCTGCAAAAAAATTAATCACTTTGGCAAATACACATGCATGCATGCATGCATGTTCATTGCACGGTATATAGTGCACATTTATAGCATTGCCATGCATGCATGCAGGTGCATGACATTGTATAATTATATATAGCATTCAGTTACATACAACTATATACATGCATGAACAGTAAGCATTAACTTTTTACCATGTTGGATATTGGTAATGAGCAATTTCTTCTTGAGTTGATGGAAGAGCTGATTTGGTATTGGAGCTTTTATTTACCAGCTTGTGATTTGTCATTTTTATACTCGACTCTCTTTTTGGAACTGAAATGTGGAATTTGACATATAGAATTGGAACTGAAGTGTGGAATTTGACATAGAGTTGGAAACTGCATGCTGAGTGCAGTCCAACTATAATTATTCATGAATAGTTGGTCATCAAAACATGTCAATCGTGGTCACTCATACCCATTATATCATTCATGGGGGAGCTGTATAATTTAATAATAGACATGCAGACAGTGACGTGTCAAATGGCTCAAACCATTGTACGTACGTGTATGTAGTGTATATAGTATGGGCTGTATTTTTTTTATACAGTGTGAGTCATTATAATTAAGTGTTTACTTATATGAACTGATCGATATGCCCACACATGCATGTGTGCATGCATGCGCACTCAATTAGATTATCATTTTACAGTATAGACTCCGGCTCTCTTAAGTACGGCCACCCACCTCGATATACCGGCCATTTAGTTTGGCACAGATTTCTAGCTATGTTTACTGCACACTGCGGCCGGCCACTCCCTGTTCCGTATTTATACTGGTCAGTACTAACAAGGTTTCCAGACAGCATCTAAGAATTCAATTTATTACGTAACGGTTCATGTACCCTTGTCTCACCCCCCACTTCAAATAAAACATTTACCTTATTATTACTATATTAAATGGGTACGAATTTTAGCGAATTTGTAATTAAACGTTAAATTTAAGTACGCGCTAATAATTAAAAACAAAGTTTTTTTCTAATGAAAATGTACTTTTGAGAGTATGCTAAGCAAGCTAGCCCTTTTTTCATCTGTATCTGATTCCAAGCTTTCCATTCAACCTATACTTATACATCTTTTGCAAATACTTTGCTAATGAATTTGCTACAAATCCGCCAAAATTAGTACCCTAAAAACAGAGAAAAATATAAAAACGCTAAAATAACTATACTATACCCGCCTATATAATATAATAGTAGCAGGTAGTAGCCATGGCCTATGATCAAGCATATATACGATAATTACACATCAATGACTTTACTGTTGAATGTTGCACGTGACCAGGCCTAATCAAGCCTATATGTAACCGAGCACTTCTGGGTTGCCTATACTTTAAAATCAGCTCTCTCCGATAGCCTACTTTAAAATCGGCTTTAATATTAGTTTTCTCTTCGATAGCCTACTTTAAAATTGGCTCTCTAACTCTTACTCAGTAACACAATCTTTTTCACTTCCACGAGGTCAGTCCATGACCTCCCACACAAAAATCATACTCCTTAATGACAAAAATGGTAATGCTAATCTAATAATTAGTTCCAGTCTCTCACACTATAATCGAGGTACTCGTGTCATACCTCCTCTGGGTCCTGCCAGAGGAGGTCCGACAGGCGCGGTGCAGCTCAAGTAATTAGCCTTTGATTACTCTCGGCAAAAACATACGACGTGGGCAGATAATTATTGCTCAATCAAAGGCTAATTACCTGAGCTGCACTGCGCCTGTCATACCTCCTCTGGGGTCGTGCTATTTGCGTTGAGTTTGGCCCCGGAAGTTATGTGGTCAATTATGGCTTCATTCATGCTTTATGTGGTTGACTAAAACTAATTTGGGGACCGTATGAAAATTAATAATAATTTTTACGCTACAGTGTGATCATGATCTAACAGATTTGTGACTGCATGCTTAGCCAAAGCCACACTATTCCAGTGAGCACCATTATTGGCATGCACGGCGACGATGGACAGTCATACCAAAATGTTTTTACTTGTATTTTCTAGTCTGTTCACCACGTCTATAGGATCACGCAATCCATGCACAATTTCCATAATAATAGTCTTTAGCCCCGTTTACATGAGGCCGAGTTGGAATCCGGATTAACTTAACCGCGTTTGTGTAAACAGCCTGGATTCAAGGCTAGTAGCTTCCTATCAGCCAATGTTTGCGCAAATGAAATTAGTGGTCATTTTACTATGCCCACTACTCAGAAAAATCTAACCCGGATTCAATCCGGATTAGGTGTCGTCTAAACGGGGCTTTTGCTAGCTTTTATAGTGCTTTGAGTAATTCAGGTATTATGAGACAGGGGGGATATAATTACACCATCAAATGGCCAATCATTAATCGCTTCACGTCATGCAGGTATAATTATTTTAATTCCTTGTACACACGCAAATAATAACAGTGACAGGGCTTAGGACCCTTATATGGAGCAAACTAAATGTTCAGTACGCTACAAAGAATAGTAAGATTTTGATAAGAAGTAACTTCAATCTCCTCTATACCTTTCAAATCCTGTATAGCCATTACAAGGCAGCCATGCATCATGCTGTTCTTGTAACTATATGCGGATAGAACTTACAACATTATAATATTAATAGTTTCTAAACGATATAGATCCCCTTTCACCCGAAAATATTTGGGGGTATAGGAAGGTGCAAGGTGGGTGATATTATAATAAATTTAAAGCTTGGTAATACAAGAGTTTGCTCCATAAACTTTACTGTCTATTATTATGTAAAGCTTTGCCTAATTAAATTATGTACTTGAACAAACTATTGAGGTGTTTCTATCAACACAAGTATGCAGCTCTAGATACTGGAGATTGCAGAATCTTTGCAACACATGAATAGAAGTGTGTAGCACTGTGGTTCCTTATATGGGGAATGCTTATACATTTAAGTAGTAAAACAGACCAGTGTGTACACAAAATTCATATAAGGAATGCGTAACGGTCTACGCTTTTACTGGGGTGTTGCAAAGATTCTGCAAACTCCAGTACTGTTACATACATAGGCCGTGTGATCTCGTGGGGGTAGCCTCGACTCCAGCCCCTTGAATAGTGGGCCTGGTATTTACTGTTGGCGCGTGGGTGGACAATTAATTTATTATTTACCGTATTTTATCTCATTGAACGTTAAAACAGTATTTATCTTATTGTGATAAAGAACAGAAAAAGGAGAGGCTACTGTAGACAGAGACAGCTAAGTAAAACATCAGCTCTGTAGATTTATTCATTAACTTGAGGCTCGGATCGGATACACACTCAGGCGACAAGTCAATCTCATAAGAAATTAGTTAAACCTGTGGGTAAAAAATAAATGTGGATAAGTACAGTGGCTGTGACGTAAAATAATGTGAGGACTACTTATTGATTTACACAATAGATTTACCATTGGAAGCACTATCCATTAATACACACTCAAGCAACAAGTCCCTCGGATCGGATACACACAAGTCCCTCGGATTGTAAACACATTCAGGCCACACAGTTCTCGGATCAGATACCACGTACTTACTCTGTGACCAATTTTCGGAAAATGTCACAACAATACTTCCTTCCAGAGAGAATGGCACTGAACGTCGAACAGACACACCAACACTTTGAAGATGGCTTCACTCAGAGAAACAAGAGGAGAAATCACCATCACAACACTTCTTTCATCACAACACTTCTTTCAGAGAGAGGTGCACTGGTCCTGTCAAGCTTCACATCAATCAAGAAAGGGAGTGTCTGGAAAGCAGATGGACTTGCTCTGGGACTTGCCCACATAAACACCAGCGTACAGACAAATCAACGCCTCCAGCTGCTTGTCTTTCAAGACTAGACCTGGTTTTCCAACACAGAATAACGGATATAACGCGTACGCAAGAGCAGAAGAGAAGGTAGCAGCCATTACACAATTAACTTGGACTAGATTTCTTTTTTCAATGACATCATTATAAATGAAACGGATATCAATGTTTTACAACTAAATGCGGAATAAGAATACTGATAAATATACTACAATTTACGATTACCAAGATTCTTGGTAATTCTGGCGCATGCGTAAACAGTGTATATCCGCCTTTCTCAGCGGCCTGGAATCGAGGCTATCGTGGGGGTTGATCTCATGAAAGTTGATCTCGTGTGCGCACACATGCACCAGTGACCTTAGGTATACATGTACACTTAATTGTAGTGCTTTTTAGTATCATAATTGGTACGGTCTCACTACTCTAAAATTATATTAGAATCGATACACATAATTATATAACACCTTATTAAGTTAACCTTCCCTTTATGATATGCGAAAAAAAACAAAATATAGAGTAATGAAAGCACCGCAGGTTCTGATGCCTCAGTGGAGATACCAAAACTACATAACATATAAAGCTGAATTTTATACACATGATGAACATTTTTTAATGCATGCTGCATGCTAGCCTCGACCCCAGGCCGTGGCTAGCTGCATGCAAACTCAAAGAGTGGGTAATGATCTACCATGATTGTTGTTATAAACGATCGATGCCAAAGTTCAAGTCTAAAATGAAAGCACCGCAGGTGTAGATGGGCGTGGCCCGCTAACCCTAACCCCTTTGGGAGGCGGGCCACGCCCATCTACCGCAGGTGCTGATGCCTCGGTGGAGATGCCAAAGCTACATAACATATAGCCTCGGTCCCAGGCCGATTTTTTTTTAATAGAACGAAGTTTAACAGTTTGTGTCGCCAGATTGCTTGCTTGCTCCTATAACTGACCTGCACGGAGCTCAATTTATTTACTAACTACAGTTTGGCCGAGGAAGCCGGTCCACTGATAGCCCGGTATGCAGCTAGTTCCTTCGCTAATTCCCTTAGCAACTGTAGTAACAATCGCAGTAACCACAGTTATGTTATAAGGGAATTAATTACCCTTTCGCTGGCAAAATCCCCCTGCGCATGGCCCTGCCTATTACCATGCCCTAATTGATGAGATCTTACCGCTTGGGTGAGCATGAAGGGTAATACCCTGACTACCTCCCAGCGAACCAGCCCCATCACAAGGTAGGGGCGCTCCGGATAGAACGCCCCGACCTTGGAGAGATGAGGAAACAAAATAAAATAAAAACTCAGACGAACGAAAGTGAACTGAGAAACAAGGGTGGGATGAGGACTATAGGAGGGAAGAAACAGTTATCGAGCACAGTATGCACAGTATGCACAGATGCACGATGCCGCTACTGACCAATGCGCATGCGTGTTACCTCATGTTCCTAATGCCTGGCTGTGCGCATGCGTGGCCAAACCCCGCCTAACTAACTCCACTTAAAATGGCGGCCAGAGCCAAGGAAAACAGCCTCTTGTGAGCTTTCAGTAGCCTTTTTTCAAAATATCTCTTCGACCCGCCTTGCATATAGTGAAGCTACAGTAGACTGTACCTAAGCTTTATAGTAAAAATGTCTATTCGAGCCATAAAATGACTACTGCGTTTCAGCTGGACTTCCAGCTCATTCTAGCTGGAAAAGATCACTAGATCTAGCTCATGAATAATTAATGAGCAAACGGTTGACAAGTTTGGCTGCGTGCTCTTCCAAAAAGGCTGCAATGGCATTCAAAGTAAGCAAAACTAGGCATAACTCGAGAACGAAGCATTATTTTGCAAATCCACGAATTAAAATCCAAGAAAACATGACTAGAAGCCTATAGAAACTCTTACTTGCACTTCATTGATCCTTGAGCAGCTGTAGCAGTCTACACACACAGACAGACACACACACACAGTGACACACAGTGACACACACACACACACACACACACACACACACACATACACACACACAGACACACAAACACACTACCGTATACCTCGCTTGCGCATGCGCACCGAGGCATAATAATAGTACTTATATACTCAATGCTCTCATGATCTCCACACAAAAAGAACACTTTATATTACGCTTGTTAGATCAAATTTAACATTTTGTTCGCAACTGTGGAGACCACAGACACACAAGGCCATCACAAAAGTGGAACAAATCCAGAGAACTGAGATCTTCAATCTGAACCTTACATGTAGATCTGATAGTCTCGACTACAAAAGTCGCCTCATTAAACTGGACCTTTTGCCACTAATGAACTGGCTAGAGTTGCAAGATGTCATATTCGCCGTCAGGTGTCTCCAAAAACCAGTAGACAACTTCGACATTACTGAGTTCATATCATTCTCTACCATGCAACACAAGACTATCGTCTAATCACAAGCTAGTTTATAAAGGTCATCCATCGCTCAAACACAACAAGACACTTCTACTTCAAAAGATTGGTCAGACTCTGGAACGCCCTCCTTTTTATAGATCTCTCTCACTCAATGTCAACTATCAAGAATCAACTCTACAAACATTTCTGGGACAGTTTTCTAGAACGCTTTGACCAATCAATAATCTGCACTTATCACCTAGTCTGTCCCTGTTGCTCTGTATAACTGTATACATTTTAGGTAGATCTAGTCAGGTGTTCCTTCTAGGAACTTCCTGTCAGTATAATTTTAATTTCTGACCCCATCACAATCTATTCACCTTGTGTGTAAATGTAAAGTCATACTGTAATCGATTATTATTATTGTGTGGGTGGATGTTCAGTCCTTGCGCATGCGTAGTAAATTACAAGACACTCCCAACTGCAACAAGGTATACTCCCCCTCACCTACAAGATGGCTAGAATCACAGTTCCCGAGTTGGAGCAGTTCATAGTCGCTACTGTTGAGTTGACTGGCCGTGTACTAGGCACAGGTGCTTATGGCAGTGTGGAGGAGGTGGAGATACCTGGAGCAACGGTAGCTGCCAAGAAACTGCACGAACAACTTGTCAACCTGGGCTCTCTACAGCAGGTAGATCTATTTCTAGTCAGCATAGATTATATTTACTGGCTGATTTCCCCCACAGGTTGAGAAATGGGTGACTGATTTCGTGGAGGAGTGTAAGCTGATGAGCCAGCTCCGTCATCCTCACATAGTACAGTTCCTGGGGGTGTGCTATCTCCCTGGAGCCCAACTCCCCGTCCTACTGATGGAGAAGCTACAAACCAGTCTCGACAACCTTCTGGTAACCAGCCCCAACATTCCTATTGACCTCAAAGTGCACCTTCTGACGGGGACTGGCCGAGGACTGGTCTATCTGCACAGCCGCACTCCACCCATTGCCCATCGTGATCTGTCTGCCAAGAACATTCTAGTCGATAACGGTCTCAATGCCAAGATAGCAGACTTGGGTGTTTCTAGGATTGTGAACATTCAGCCTGGCCAGCTAGCTGCCTCGATGACTCAAATGCCAGGCACTGGTGTGTACATGCCACCGGAGGCAGCTCAAGAGGAAGGGGTCACACGATACAACACTGCCATAGACATATTCTCCTTTGGTGTGGTATCTCTCTTCACACTGACGCAAACCTTCCCCAAAGATCTTAAACCTGCTGCATATCGAGATTCTGCTACTCGAAGGATTGTTGGCCGATCAGAAATCGAACGCCGTGAAGATTACATTGTTCCAATGAAAGCAGCTCTTGGTGAGACCCACCCCCTAGTCCAGTTGACCCTCACTTGCCTGGAGTTTGACCAAGAAGATCGACCATCTGCTATGGTGGTGTTGAGAGGACTGGAGGAGGTTGGAATAACACTCCCTCAGAACTGCCCCCAGACCAAGCTGGAACTGATTCAACAGAAAGAAGAGATACAGCAAGTTGCTGCTGAGAAGCAAGCTCAAATTAATTGGCTTCAACAGCAAATATTTAAAAAACATGCTCACATCGATCAATTACAAGCATCTAACAATCGTCTTCAAGCTGAGAAATGAAAGCAAGTTCGTGGACTGGAAGAACTGACCACTCTCCAACAAGAGCAGTTGGAAGTTCAACGCAGAGAAATTGCTCATCTCTCTAGTTCAGTGAGGTCTCTACAGATACAGCCTCGGGAGGACACACCTCAGGGCTCAGGACAGAGAGAGGTGACTGTGTGAGGGGGGAATCCCTTATGCATACGTGGAGTTATGCCCTCAATATAATTATAATATTATTGTCTTAAGTGTACTTTTGGTTGCCATTGCCTAGAATAGGAATAATAGTTTTGATGAGCAAATGTATGCCCACAAGAAGGGTGGTGGTGTAAGTGGGTGGGGCAATGGGTCGGGATGGCAACAACTACTAAAACATCCTTATGCGTAAAAATAATACAACCTTAATTGTTTGTGCAATACCACCACTCACATATACATGTAATACATGTAATGTTCAATGATTCTATTTTTGCAGGTAACCACAAACAAAACCTCACAACTAATCAAGATTGTTGATTCGAGCACTGGAAACGCATTGCTACCACACAAGTCAACCACACCACAACCAACTGTTCCTACTGTCTTTACCTTCAACTGGACAAGATGCAAGGACATACCAGAGGAGATGATTGTGTTCGGTCATCCTGTGGCTATCAACAGGAAGCTACACATGAGCGGCAGGAGTAACGTGACTCGGACTGTGCTAGTGTACACACCAAATCAGGATAGCTGGGATGAGCTGCCACCTCCTCCAGTGAGGAACTTCACCATAGCAACACTGAGAGGTCAACTGCTACTGGTCGGAGGTCAGGACAAGTCTATTTATGAGAGGACGAATACCATCCTAACATTCGATGAGAGCTCTCGACAATTAGTCCAGTTATCACTTCCCCGCATGCCAAAAGCAATAACTGAGCCAGCAGTTGTTGAATATCAGAACCATCTGATTGTTATCGGTGGAGATGAATCAAACACCACTAGGATAGCTGACGTGAACATTCTGAACACAAGTAACAAATGGATCACAGCTGAACCACTTCCCCGCACTGATGACTACAGCACTTGCCTAATCGGAGACACACTGTATCTTGTAGGTCAAGTCACTAAAGAAGTGTTTCGAGCTCATGTACCCTCCCTCATATCACGAGCCAGTTCTGGTGTGTGGGAATCTGTCGCAAGGGTGACATTCTCTTGGTCATCTCCCATCGCCATTGGCAACACCCTCCTGACTGTGGGGGGTAGTGATGGAGGCAAAGCTATCTCAAGCATCCATCTGTACGATCCCACTAAAGACCAGTGGACACAATGTGGTAACCTTCCCGAGGAAATGGAATGTTGTCATTGCATTGAGCTATCTGGCAAACTGTGTGTACTTGGTGGTCTTATACGTTTCACCACTACCAGATCTGTGTACACATCAATCCCAATAGTAGTTTAAGTGCTGTATAATTCCTTAATATTTATCATACAAAATGTGTCAGTTACTGAATATTGTTCAACGACTCATTATTGAACAGTGAAGCACACTTGTACAGTTGCTGTGTATGGTGACATACAAACAATCAATCAGTGTAACCACAGAAACAGACAAGATTGAGGGGGTGGGCTCACACCCACGACTCTGCACTAGAATCAGGACTAGCTCCAGTCACCACTAAGCTATCATGAGTTCCACTAGAGGCAGATTCAAAGCAGCTTTCTCCAACGCTTGTCTGTATAGAGCTCTGACAGTTCCACCAGCTCCACCACTTGTGGGATGGCTTGTCGAGACTTGCTGAGTTCGGCAGTCACACTCTGTAGCTCAGCGATAACCTCATCTTCGTTGAAGGACTGACGAGATAGCTCCTGGAGAGAGATACGAATTTCCTTTTGCCTAAGATGAGTATAATTTGAGTAATTGATAATCCAAAGAGCATTTCTAAACACATTTGAGGGTAATTCCAGTAAGTCTATTCCAGCACTGAAAGTATAGTCCAGTCCAGAGAATAGAGATACTAAAATACCCCCTTTTCACTCCATTCTAAGCTGTCCGAATATTTCAATTCAAATGGGTCGTTCGTACACACAACGCCGCTATACAATAATTATAATAATTATGAACATTTCGCACATTAATTTTTTTTCTCGAAGATAAAAAGGTTTCCATACCGGAAGTTAAGCCAATTTTCGAGGCCCTACATTCGAAGTTTCGAGTATGATTCGTTTTACTACAGAAAATCATGCAGCTAAAATGGATTCCTAGCCTAGAGAGAGGGCGGCTAAATCATGAGACTAGGTCTTCACTGGCCTTGAATCCAGGCCGAGTATTTTAATCCGCCTGGTCTCGAGGCTAGGCCTACACATGCGCAGTCTACGTACATGTATAGTTGGGCAGAGCCCGACCGTCCTGACGGGAGGTCGGGTTGCAAGCCTATCTGGGATTTGTTCTAGCGCCACTATAGTGGCGCCCTATCAGATTGCAGCATTTTTCACGTGGCTTGGTTACACTTCCGCTTGCATCTAGTTGCAAAACCGCATGAAGTATTGCTGTGCCATTCTGTGGTTTACACGCCATCAAGTCAGTTAACACCCACTTGAGAATAATAATATTCATAGCAGTACTATTACAAAATGCGCAGAACAAATTCCAGATAGGCTTGCAACCCGACCTCCCGTCCGCCCAACTAGTACATGTATACGTAATTCCAGGAAAGCCCATGAACACTACGACCACGTTGCCCCTCTCTCACCCATGGGAACAGTGAGCTCTATAGATAACACCAAGTTCTGCACTACAGTGTTGTGATTCATTTCCGGTTTCCTTCCTTCTGGCCAGTTTCATTGTGTCTTTGTTCATGTGCGCGCCCCCATTGTTATGTCATGACGTTACTCATAATTATACTGTATAGCGTGTAATTTTTGTGGGGCAGTGGTTTTCGTGGTTGGAGGTCTGACCATGAATATTTTACCCACGAATAAAGCGACCTTGCCTACCTTATCTGCAGTGCAAGCTCCAACCACGAAAATATTACCCACAAAATGTCTCAATATTGCTGAACCACGAATATTTTGTCTGCCGAAAATCACCTGCTATACGGTATATATATTGAATATAATCTACGTGAATAAACTACACTCGTTATATAGCCACGTCACCTTCAGTATACTATAGTTATAGGAGAGAGACCATGGCAGTAAGGAGTGCAGGCAGACTTGTAGGGAAATGGTTCAATGAGCTGGGATCTTGCATGAATATAACTGCAGCTAGAGATGGAATGCTCCACGTCAAGTATGAAACAGCAACTTGCAATTCTCTGTAGATGTGATATGGTCAAATCCACAACTGTGTTTCCCTGCTACACATGTGTACGTGTGGCTGCCTTTACAGGCTAATTATAGTCAGACTATGAATATGCCTTCACATGCACTGATTTAGAGCAAGGGGGTATTATGAGACCTCTAAATGTGTCTGACCCCAATTTTATGGTCAATATAGGCTTTGCATGTAAGCAACAAAAAATTAGTGACAGTGCTTTGTTCGCAGCTAATGCTAGCATTTAGTGTTAGGGTATTATGAGACAGGGGGGGCTATTACGTGACACCAATGCATTTAATTAATTTTAACGCTAATTGGCTGTTATAACATAATGTGAAACTTTCTGACATTAAAATATAGTGATTATTCTGCCTATAAAAACAGTTACTCCTGATATATACCTAGTGAATTTTACTACAAAACATTTGGCACCCACTTAAATTTGGTCATTTAAAATGTTTTTTCCAATTAAATTCTGTACTTAAACAAACTATTGTAATCTCTGTCAACACCGCCAGCATACAACTCCAAATTTTTGTTGGAAAAAATACTAGAGTGGTAGTGCTATTCTTACTATAATTAAATGCAGACAGAATATAGCTGAAGCACTCCTGTTTTAAACAGCTGTCTCATAATTGATTCCGTCTCATAATATACCTTCTTCTACTCTATAGGTGGTCAGTTGTTAATTAATCTTCTAATTTTCTTAATCTCCAATTCCATGGAAACTTGCAGAGAACTGAAGACATCCTAGCTATCCTAGCTATTTAAAGCCAAAAGGCTGCAAACAATCATAGCCTTTCATACTAGTAGGAAATGATGCTAACAATACTTACTAGTAGGAAATGATGCTAACAATTAATACTCAGTGACCCTAGAAAGTGAGTAGCATAGTCATACTCGAAGTAATATTAAAGCCAGAAACTAAGATTAGTCACAAAATTCTACTATAGTTACTGCTACACTTTCCTTGTTTCTTTGACTCCCGTCTTAATATAGCAGGTGTAGCAACGATAGTTTTAAACTACTACGACTCATAGACTAACAGGAGAGGTAATACAAGACAGATAAACGCAGTATTGTGAGACGGTATACTAAGTATGAGACAGTTTTTTTTGGAGTCCTTCAGCTGTTCACTTTCTACAATTAATTATTAATAGCACTGACCTCTCTAATATTTTTTCCAAAAGAAATTTGTATGCTTGTGTTGACAGAGATACCCCAATAGGTACAGAATTTAATTGGAGAAAACATTTTAATTGACCGCATACCTTAAGTCCATGGAAATAATTTATAGTAAAATTCACTGGTATATCTGTTACCACAAGAGTAACTGGAGAAGGACTGTATTTCAATACAAGATATACCAGACGTAGCCAATTAGTGTTTGCAATGGTGTCTCGATCTCGTAATACCTCCCCTCTTGTACTCTACTGTAGGAATTGGAGGTTATAAAGAAAATTAGAAAATTAATTAACAATCGTGACCAACATCCTCTGATGGTAGATCTACTGCATGTGGACACACTAGTGTATCAGTCTCATATTATAAGTGTACCATAACTTTGGGATAATGCAGCAGCACGTTCTCTTGGAAGAAAGTGACCACGAAGCTATAAGTAACACAGAGCCGCATGCACTGAAGAGCAAACACAGCTCAAGCAGCTGCATTACTTTTGTCTTCACCCGTCGAGTGAAACGCATGTGCAAAAGTGTCACAGTATAGCAGCAATGAAAATTTAAATACCCCCAAAAATGTACAGCAAATGAACAAGTAATTAGCGTGCATACACAAAAAATATACCACAAGAAATCATATAAAAATCGACTAGAACCCTCCATCAGAACGCTTTCACTTTCGATTTCAAAATAAACTTCTTGGGCTTGATCAAGTGTGAATTTTTATAGAACTCTTCACGCAGCTTTGGTATGAGGGGAGGCAGGCAAATCAGCATTATGAACAGGAGCAGGGCACCATGGAAAGTGAGATTTAAAATTGCAAACGATGTATAGGGTATCGGAGAAGTAATATAGAATAGGAACAGATAGTAGAGCACAAATCCAACCACCATAGTCAAACTGGAGAGATAAACCATGACACGCAGCGTTTTAGTTTTGAATGACTGGTTCTGAATGTTTCTAGTCAGAAATGCCAGCACCAGAACGATGACAATCAATACTCCCTTGTATCCAAACACCAACCCATATGACCAATATGGATTATTACTGAAGCATGACTGAACGGAAACTTCAAAGTTTGCAACACCTCGATAAACGGTAACATTCTTCACGATCAATTGCAGTGGGTCAATGGCCACCCACAAAGTACCAATTAAAACATCAACACCAAGCAAGATGAATACAAAGGCCATGAGGTAGTGGTCAGAAATGAAGCGTCCTGGATTGAGATAGTGTGTGAAGATTCGATGCAGTCTCCATGTTCTAACAGCCACTGTTCCGTATCCCAGTGTAAAGGAGATGGGAAGCAACCATGCCCAGGTTAAGTTGCAGAGAAAAACTGAGGTATAATCATCTAACAAGAGATACCTCCTGAAAATGTAGAGGAGTAGTGTGAATATAACGAGATAGCACCCAATAAAGGTTATCTGACTGAGCTTGGGACTCGAAGCTTTTACAGATTCAGAAAATCGATATTTTATCGTGAGCACATGGAGTGTTGTTACTACCACCAGCTCTAGAACAATCACAATGAAAAGAGCCGCAAACACACCGGGGCCAATATTGAAGTATTCATCTGGAAACTCTCCGTCTATAGATTCTAGGCCTTTAACTGTGAAGTTCACACCATCAAAGTAACCAACTTTTGTCGCATTCTCATATTTTGCTTGAAACACAGATATAACTCGGTTTAGAAATCCTGAGTCATTGTTGAAATGTATCCTTCCTGACACCCCCTCAAAGTCTAGACGGTAGAATTCCTCGAGCACCATGTTTGATAATGAAGCGTTCCCATACCGAAACTGGGTGAGGTCAATATTAGGCTCTCTAATGGCGAGTCTGTCCAAAACTACCGCCCATGCCCAGAAGGTGTCGTAGAAATAAGTGGTCCAAATAGAATACGTTATGTTGGCATTGTTCTGTAAATTATGCTCTTGAAGTTTTTTCCGAAATAATGCATCATATTCTTTGAAGGAGTGCTTGGAATATGTTGAAAGAGCTGATTCGTTAAGATGGGAGAGACGGTAATTTATGAACAAGACTCTATTGAGAGCAGTTTGTCGCATTTCTGCCTCGGAACAATGATAGACTTGATTGTTGAGCTCGAAGCTCACGTTTTGAGCAATATCCTCGAATGAATTGCTGGTCACGATCCACTGGTAGGCTGGATACACAATCCCACGATGCAAAGCTAGACAGAGCACTTGCCGTGTGGTCCTCACTGGTGTTAAGAGTATATTTATTCGAATGCCTTGTTGCAAAATCTCTGACAATGGAATGTAAGAGTTATCGTAAACTGGCGACAAATAACTACTCAACATGGAGTTAGAAGATATGACGTCATGGAGACTTTGCGCTGTACTGGAGTAGAATTGTCGGAATTCGTTGAACAGTATTCCTATTCTATGCCAATTGTTCATGTCCATTAGTTTAATGGTTAAAGTCACAAATGCTTCTGCAGATCCAAGTGTGCCAAGTGAGTTGGGAAAGTTGATTCTGTTGGACAATGATAGACTGCCACCGCCATGAACAGTTACAAGAGATAAAGCCTCTCGATTGGTCAATGAAGAGACTGAAATAGATGAGCTCGAGCAGCCTGGACCAATTATACCGATTGGCATCTTGGATACACCAGGATAGTATGTAGTGCTTCCTATTGCTTCGTAAGCCCTGTCCACATACTCACATCCACAGTCACCACGAATCAGTTCAATTTGATAACCTGGTAGAACTGCAAGTTGATTATTGATCTCTTCTTTAGCAATTTCCAGAGCCAGGGAAACTTGAGGTCCTTCAACCCAAGAGGGATCAAACAGTGGGTTGATATAAGGATAGGGCAGTAGTGTTAGGATGTACAGAGTTTGGTTCTTGCTTCCAACTGCAGCCAGAGCGTCGCTAGCAAGCAAAATGCTAGCAACAAGTACTTGTACAATAGCCATCAATTATGATCATGAGCTTGTAACTAATATACAGTAGATAGATATACTTTATAGACTGATCTATATATTCATCACATGCATGGTCAGACAATGAATATATGCATTTACATACATGCATGCACTGATTAGTGTTCGGTTGTGTGAAATGAATGACAGCAACAGTTTGTGAAACAGTTGACATAGTTGGGCGTAGTAGATGCATTAATTGGTGTAGTGTATATACCAGTCCAATGTTGAAAGTGAGTTTGGCAGCATGCAGTAAATGAAGCGTGCATATAAAAACACACCATAAAAAAATCGTATATATGTAAAATCGACTAGAACCCTACATCACAAAGCTCTCAGTTTCAGTTTCGATTTCAAAATCAACTTCATGGATCTTGCTTGATCAAGTGTGGAAACTTTTTATAGAATTCTTCACGCATGCAGCTTTCGTATGAGGGGAGGCAGGCAAATCAGTGTTATGAACAGGAGCAGGATGCCATGGAAAGTGAGATTTATAAATGCAAATGATGTATAGGGTATCGGAGAACCATAGAACATGAACAGATAGTAGAGCACAAACCCGACCACCAAGATAAAACTGGAGAGGACATGCAGCGTTCAGTTTAGTTCTGAAGGACTGGTTCTGAATGTTTCGAGTCAGAAATGCCAGTACCAGAACAACAACCAGAGCGTTTCCAGCAAGCAGAATGCTAGCAACAAGCACTTGTACAATAGCCCATCAATCAATAACTAATGTAACTAGTTGTTAACAGGCGAAATACACTATATATGTAGCTGTTGACTCTGCTAGGTGTGGCTGCTTTATAATACGTCTATACCAGTCCACTAGCCAAACTTTCTTGGGATTCTGAATCATCACATGGCCAGACAAGCTAGACTGGCACTTGTATAGTAATTAATGACAGCAGTTTGTGTGAAACAGTGGACATTGGTGGATATAGGGTATAGAAGAGGAAACCAATTATGAGAAAACATGAGTGTTTCACCTATTATGTTTTTGAATTGTGGGTGTGAAGAGCAAATACAAGGCATCCCAGCTCAAAAATAAGCAGACGCATTACTTTTGCTGTATATATATTCTAGCCTCGTTGTCACAACTCGGCCTGAGGACGAGGCTATATAGCTGTATCTGTGTACCAGGTCTCCCCAAGTGCAACCTATATGCATGCGCAAAGAGTTTTCACCATCCCATTTAATAAGTAAGGTGTTTTCGGCCGCCTCTAAGTATAGATTTCTATTATTTCTACTACGCATGCGCAGAATGGTCACAAAATAGTGTGATAATGATATTCATTTGAAAAATAATGAGATTCATTAGGTAAAATTGATAGTGAGAAAAGCCTCCCGCCCGCATGCAATTAGAAATACTTCAGGACCAGAAACCAGAGTGTCACTTGGAGTGGCCTTAATACTGTACTCTTAGTAGCTAGACCTGGCTATTGTCTAGCATCTCTTAAGTCAGTGAGTCTACATGCAGATGCATAAGTGACAAGGTTGGTGGCAAATTGTTGTAACCTCAGACTAGGCAATACATAGGTAGTTTTTTCAAAAGGTGGGCTTCAGCCCCTCAAAACCACCCCCTGGATCTGCCCCTGTATTAGTCTAGTCTCCAAGTCTCATGCATCATGCATTGTACCAATTAGTCTTTAATTCTTACCCATTAGTCTCACTACCGTCGCACTACCGTTGAACTACCGTCGAATCTCTCGAATATCAACTTTGATGGTACCATTTGAAAGATCTGTTTCTAAGCTGCTTTGAGACAAACCATAAAAAATTTTAACTTTTGATCCACAGAATTCAACTTATGGCAGCTGAAACATTCCCAAAATCATTAAACGGAGGGGGGGGGGGGGGGTGTCTTTCAACAGCCATAAATTGAGTACAGTTGATCCAATGTCAAAAATTTTAGGATTTTCTGAAAGCTTAGAAAATTCCTTTCAAATAATGTGTTTTAATTTCAATCCAAAATTTCATCGCGGCCCTAATTTGTCATTTTTCGGCCTCAGACCATGGGCTATTATAATCCATGGTATGGCTACATACTTTTATCTCTCGAATATCAACTTTGATGGTACCATTTGAAAGGTCTCTTTCTAAGCTTTCAGAAAAACCATTTTGACTTTTGATCCACAGAATTCAAGTTATGGCAGCTGAAAGATTCCCAAAATCATTGATTAAGACTTTCGCTGGTGCATTCAGCCCACTCGCGCGATCCTAAGAGTGTCGCTAGCGCATTCAGCCCACTCAATATTTCTGGCGCATTCAGCCCACTCGCGAGAGCCTAAAATTTTCACTGGCGAATTCAGCCCACTCGCGGGAGCCTAAAGAGTTTCGCTGGCGCATTCAGCCCACTCGCGGAAGCTTAAACGGAGGGAGGGGGGGGTGGTGTCTTTCAACAGCCATAACTTGAGTACAGTTGATCCAATGTCAAACATTTTTGAAAGATTAGAAAAATTCCTTTCAAATGATGTGTTTCAATCCAAAATTTCGTCGCAGCCCTAATTTGTTATTTTTCGGCCTCGGACCATGGACTATAATAATCCATGGTACGGCTAAATTAGAAAAAAAACTTTTATCTCTCGAATATCAACTTTGATGGTACCATTTGAAAGGTCTCTTTCTAAAGCTTTCAGAAAAACCATTTTGACTTTAGATCAAGTTATGGCTGCTGAAAGATTCCCAAAATCATTGATTAAGACTTTTTCTGGCGCATTCAGCCTACTAAGAGTATCGCTGGCACATTCAGCCCACTCATGCGTTCGACGGTAGTGTGACAGTTCAACGGTAGTTCGACGATGCGACGGTAGTGCGACGGTATATCTGGGCATGGGCAGTAGTTTTGGACAGAGTCACCATTAGTGAGCCTAATATGGACCTCACCCAGTTTCGGTATGGGAACACTTTGTTATCAAAAGTGGTGCTCGAGGAATTCTACCATCTAGACTTTGAGGGAAGGTTAATAATGACTCGGGATTTCTGAATCGAGTAATATCTGTGTTTCAAGCAAAAGCTGATAATGTGACGAAAATTGATGGGTGTGCACTTCATAGTTAAAGAAGACCTAGATGCTATAGAGGGTGAGTTTACTGATGACGACTTCAGTATTGGCCCCGGTGTGTTTGCGGCTCTTTCCATTGCGACTATTTCAGCGCTGGTGATAATAACACTCCATGTACTTACGATAAAATATCGATTCTCTCAATCTGTAAAAGCCTCGAGCCCCAAGCTAACTTTTCTTTGGTGCTACTCCCTATATTCACACTATTCCTGTACATTTTTAGGAGTTATCTCTTGTTAGATGATTATACCACAGTTTTTCTCTGCAACTTAACCTGGGCATGGACATTGGTTGCTTCCCATCTCCTTCACGCTGGCTTGCGGAACAGTGGCTGTTAGAACATGGAGACTGTATCGAATCTTCACACACTATCTCAATCCAGGATGCTTCATTGCTGACTACTACCTCATGACCTTTGTTGCTGGGTGTTGATGCTCTATTTGGTACTTTGTTGGTGGCTACAGCAGCTGGTCGTAAAGAATGTTCCCATTTATCGAGGTGTTGCAAACTTTGAAGTTTTCGTTCAAACATGCATGCAGTAACAATAATTCGTATTGGTCCTTTGCGTTGGTATTTGGATACAGGGGAGTGTTGATTGTTGTTGTTCTGGTACTAGCATTTCTGACTCGAAACATTTAGAACCCAGTCCTTGAACTAAAACGCTGCGTGCTCTGGTTTATCTCTCCAGTCTTATCTTAGTGGTTGGGTTTGTGCTCTACTATCTGTTCATGTTCTATGGTTCTCCGATACCCTATACCAAATGCATTTTTACTGCTCACTTTCCATGGTATCCTGCTCCTGTTGATAACACTGATTTTCCTGCCTCCCCTCATACCAAGATCCATGAAGTTGATTTCGAAATCGAAAATAAAAACGTTCTGATAGAGGGATCTAGTCGATTTTACATATAATTTGTGTATAGTGTATTTTTTGTATAATGCACACTTATTCATTTACTGTACACATAATTTTTGGTAATTAATTATCATTGTTGCTTATACTTCCCTGCACATTACAGCCATTATTAGAAAAAGGGGGAGGGGTTTAATTAAGGTAGTGGGTGTGGCTGGATTGAATGGGGAAAAGGGGTCAAAATGGAGTCAGCTATAGTGGGTGAGAGGTTCTGCACGTGAATCGGGTAAGGTAGCAGATATTGAAATTTTAGCGAGAAACATTCGCCATGCAAGTAAAATGGTTCATATCTTCCACATTATGTCATATGGGAACTAATTACGTCACGCATGCAATATTCAATCATGCATGTTGTTTGTACCTAATGCTATTATATTAGCTTAACATCCTTATTAGTAATTGATTCACTCTTAGGAATCAGACATGTATGGGTTCTATAACTGTAAACACTGCTTTAATAGCTTTTATTAGAAGCTTGTGTACAGATAATTCTTGGTAATTGCTGGTTAGGGGGAACCTTATACCAGTGATATCACTCCTACCTTCATCATCAACACCATGCCACACATACCTTGCACAGGTACCAGGAATATGGATCAGTATCATAGATGCACTATAGCTATAAACCTATAGGGAGCATGGATTTTGTGTCACTGAATAGATCTAGTCTATTTCATATCAGTATACCCAGTTGCTATAATGAGCTACATAAATATTGCCTTGATCCTGTCAATAATCATAATCACATTTGCTCACAAGAAAGCATCTTGTGATGC